>NC_041395.2:338281607-338327112 GCF_900747795.2 Erpetoichthys calabaricus | reverse complement strand
ACAGGTTGGATCTTTCCCTGGAAACATTTTAGACAGTTTTAGGTGAGACAGATGTGCTCGATGTATAATTTTGAGTTGTATAATAATTATACAACTTATAGAATAATTGTATGCTTTGCACACAAGGAGCTCGAGTGAAGTCTCTGCATTGCTATTTTCCACTCCTTTTCTGATATATTGATTAAGAGAACTTTTTCCCATTGTCCTCTTGGACCTTTAAAAAGGAGGGACTGCAAGATAATTTTATATATTGCAGAGGTGGTGTCTAAATCCTTGAAAATGACCAATATTTTTTTCAGCATGGAGGTGGGTGCAAGATGAGGAAAATTGGCAGGTTCTGTTTAACAAAGTTTCTAATCTGAAGATAGTGAAAGAAATGTGTGGCTGGAAAGTTAAATTTGGAATGTAATTGTTCATTGGATGCACAGATGTTGTCTATATAAAGATCTGTAAGAAATTTAATTCCAAATGTTTTCCAGATTTTAAAAACTGCATATGTTTGCGAGGGTTGAAAGAGGTGGTTATCTTGCAGAGGTGCCACAGATAAAAGCTTCTCCATCTTAAAATGCTTTCTACATTGGTTCCATATTCTGAGTGAGTGAAGCACAATTGGGTTATTAGCATATTGCCGATAACTTGCATTTATTGGGGCACAAAGCAGGGAATATAAAGAAGTACTGCAGGATTTTACTTCTATTGCGGACCAAGCCTGTGTATTTTCATCTATTTGTGTCCAGGTTTTTATAGCTTGTATGTTTGCTGCCCAGTAATAAAACTGATAGTTGGGTAGAGCCATGCCACCTTCTGCCTTAGATCTTTGTAGGGTCGCTCTTTGGATACGTGGATGTTTTGAGTTCAAAATAAATAAGGTTATTGTTGAATCTAATTGCTTAAAAATGATTTATTAATGTATATTGGAATGTTTTGAAATAAAAAAAGTAGCTTAGGAAGAATATTCATCATAACAACGTTAATTCTTCGAGCTATAGTGAGATGAAGGGTTGACCATCTATGCAAGTCTTGCTTAATTTTTTCCATACAGACGGTGAAATTTTGTTGGTAAAGAGCTTTATGTTTACTTGTGATGTTTACCCCTAGGTATTTAAACTGATCTGCGATGATAAAAGGGAAGGTGTCCAATCTAATATTGTGTGCTTGAGAATTCACTGGAAAGAGCACACTTTTATTCAAATTAATTCTGAGACCAGAGATCTTTTGAAATTCTGTAAATGCTGTTAAGACTGCAGGCACAGAATTTTGTGGGTCTAATATATACAGTACCATATCATCTGCATATAGAGAAATTTTCTGTTCCAGTCCTTCTCTGAAAATCCCCTTTAACTGATAAGAATTTCTGCAGTGGGCCGCCAGTGGTTCAATGGCGACTGCAAATAGCAAGGGGCAACCTTGTCTGGTACCACGTTCTAGTTTAAAGTAGTCTGAACAAATGTTGTTAATACAAACTGAAGCTTCTGGATTGGTATACAGTAGTTTGATCCATGCACAAATGTTCGGGCCAAACCCAAATTTCTCTAATGTAGTGAAAAGGTATTTCTGTTCAATCATGTCAAATGCTTTTTCTGCTTCCAATGATAATAATATTTCTGAGGTGCTATGATTTTTGAGAGTATCTTAACATCATTATACAGAAGTGAAATTGGCCTACATGATGCACATTGTGATAAGTCCTTATTTTGTTTAGGAAAGACGGTGATTAATGCTTGTCGAAAAGTTTGAGGTAGAATTTGATTGTCTCTAGCTTCTGTAAATGTTGCTAATAGGCGGGGAGCTAGCTGAGTGGAGAATTTCCTATAAAATTCTGCAGGGTAGCCATCAAGGTCTGCTGCTTTCCCGCCTTGAAGTGACTTTATAGCATCTAGTAATTCTGATAGCGCCAGAGGTTTATCCAGTTCCTCCGCACTAAAAGTACCTATTTGTGGCATCTGTAATGTATCCAGAAATGCATTAGATTGTGTGTTGTCTTCTTTAGACTAAGTAGAATATCAGGATTTATAATAGTCTCTAAATGTGTGCATTATATTTTTATGGTCAATGATTTCATCTTGTGTGTGTGAACTTCTTGCTTGTGGATTTGTTGAGCTAAAAGCTTATTAGCTTTCTTTCCACGTTCATAGTAATGATGCCTGGATTTATAAATTAGTTGTTCAGTTTCTTTAGTTGTCAAGAGGTTGAGTATGTAGAGCCTCGCTTGGAAGCCTGGCATGTTCTTCATCTACTCTACTAATTTCGTTTTTTAGTTCTGATATTTTCTTGGTTTCTAATTTATTCCTGTGGGAAAGATATGAAATAATCTGTCCTCTTAAGAAGGCCTTTAAAGTTTCCCAGAGTATTCCTGCAGAAACCTCTGAAGATGTATTTGTCTCTAGGAAGAAACTGATTTGTTTGGATATAAATTCAGTAAAGTTCTCTTCTGCTAATAGAAGCAGGTTAAGACACCATCAGCGAGGTGAGTGTGTGGGGCATAGTGACTTTAGCTCCAAGATCAGAGGTGCATGGTCGGAAATAACAATAGCATCGTACTTGCAACATTTAATCGTAGGCAAGAAATTATTATCTATAAAGAAATAATCAGTTCTTGAGTAGCAATGATGTACTGGTGAGTAGAAAGAATATGTTCTTGAGTTTGGGTTTAGAAACCTCCAGGGGTCTGATAAGTTGTGGTCAGTTACAAACTGTGTAATTGTCTTTGCAGTGTTTGATGTCATCCCCCCTGTGACAAGAGTACTATCTAAGAGTGGATTTAAAACACAATTAAAGTCCCCAGCCATTACAATTTTATGAGTGTTCATATTGGGAATGGATGCAAATACATTTTGCATGAACTCCTTATCATCGACATTCGGTGCATAAACATTTATCAAAATCATTTTACAGTTAAATAAGTTGCCCATGACCATCACATATCTCCCTTCCAGATCAGATACTACATCTGATGCTACAAATGAGACTGTTCTATGTATGAGGATTCCCAAACCTGTAGTTTTCTTTGTAAAGTTAGAATGGAACATTTGGCCAGTCCAGTCTTTTTGCAGCTAGAACTGATCCTTGCTTAGTAAGTGGGTCTCCTGTAAAAATACTATTTTAGCATTTAAACTTGTGAGAGAATACTTTCTTTCTCTTTAATTTGTGATTCAGGCCTTTAACATTCCAGCTCACAAAGTTAACTGTCCCATCATGGAGACATTAATTCTGAATTTTTGATGTAATTTTATAGTCTTAACTGGAAGAGAGACAGATTTAACCTTAATTTCCTATTTCCCCACAGGTGATTGTTATGTTGGTAGTTATAATTATAAGGATTAAAATGATAGATTAGATATAGCTAGCTCTCATTCTCACCTCCCCTTATCCCCCCCCCCCCCCATTTTGCCTCCCCACTTCACAAAGTCCCGGTCCTCTGACATACCTAGCACGTCCAAAGGAAGACAAGCCCCCACACAGCGGCGTTTGATGATTAAAAAGTAGAGATATCTATTGCCAATATGGTCTAAATACTATATGCCTAAAATATAATCATTAACAAACTATAAGCATAAGATATAAAATCTTCAGCAGTTTTAAAGTATTAATATAATAAACCCAGGGAATGGTGTTACACGGTGGTCCAGGATATGCATAGTAAATCCTAATGCAATAATAACAATGACAATAAACCAAGGGTATGATGTTAAACAGTCCCCTTTAGGGTAGTAAAAAAGAAAAAAAAGAAAAAAAAAATTTCTTACACACACATGTCTATAACTGTAATTAAGACATATAAAGGAAGCGTCCGAGTAATATTAAGAATGTATAATTATAATACCATATCATTACTAGTGGATCAGACAGCAGGTGATATCTCCTTGCCATGCCATGACAGGATGCGACTCATTATTGTGTTTCAGAATAGTCTCGGGATCAGCTTTTTTAATTCCTTTTCTGCTTCCTCCTTGCTGGAGAAGACGTAGTATTGGAATTGGCAGCTGTTGCTTTTCCATCAGCGGTGGATGCTAGATTTTCGGCTATTTTAATTCGAGTCGTGAATGACTGCTTAACATCCTCCAGCTGATCGCCAAGTGTGCTCAGTTTAGACGTGTTTTCCTGAATGTGCTCCTCAATTTTTTCCAGCATACATTTAAAGGCCGCCTCAAAGTGAGTATATATGCGTTTCTCCGAGTCTTTATTATCCTGCAACAGCTCTTGCTGCAGCTTCTCACTTGCCTTCTCGCTTATCTTTATCTCTTGCTTTATCTCTTGCTTGAGCTCAGCGATTATCACCTTCAGTTCAGACAGATCATTTCTGCTTTCGTGCAGCATAGGCGAAGAAGCGGGCTCTATTACAAATGATTTACCCGGCTCGCGTGGAGTAGGTGAAAGGACTGCAAGGCCTTTTCCAGTTTCAAATGATCTTCCCCAATGGGTGAGCTATCGCAACCTGGGTCACTTGCACTTTTGCTCCCCATTTTGCTCTCAACTGGAGACGATGCAGCGGATCGTGGTCCTGAGGAGTCAGGGCTTTTGCCCATCTGTTCCAGGTCAGTCTCTGAAAGGCCTTACCTTGAGCTTGAACTTGGACTTGATGTTCTTAGCTTGGATGTAGCTTTAGTTTACTTTTCCATTTCTTTCTGAGCTCCTTTCTTGCCGACCATGTTTGTATATGCTTGCATATACTGTAGTAGAACCCTCGGGTTGGATAAATACAGGATATCTCCGGATAATAAAGAAATAATATTAAAAAATAATACCGCTGCTAACGGAGCTCCGCTTCAGACGTCCATCTCTCGCAACAGACGAGACCAACTCCTGGTTTTTCTTTCCTAACCAGTAAGTCCATTCCATGAATCCAAGGTGTTCCTTTAACAGACTTGCAGTACAACTAACCCTTAACCTTCACACTTGTGTTTTAATTGTTTGCCACGCTCGCTCAAAATGTTGAGTGTGACTTCCTGCCTGTGGATCAACAAAGTTTTCCTTGTGATTGACAGAATAATGTCTGTACCCTTGTAAGCTAATAGCCCTGACATAAGCACGTAACTTATCACTAAGGACCGATGACCCTCTTCTAATATGTCTCCGGATGATTGGAATTAATGTCTTCTGAGAAGGTGTTTTTTTTTTTCCACTTTCAGAAGAGGTCGTTGATGATTCCTGTTTATTTCCAGCATGCCAAAGACCCCACCTTTTCTCATCCAGGTTCTTCCATATCGACCCCAGTTGTTCTAAGGAACAAAGGACAATCAGTTTAACATTCAAATAGTTACTTCTGACTATTAGACCAAATATATTGTGCTTCTGAACTGGGTTTTCTCTAACATGATATTAAATTAAAAAATCAACATTACTATAGTTTATAAATAAAAATAAGCTTTACAGCTTACCATAATGTTAATTCATTTAAAGAATACAGTGTTATATCAACTATTACATTAATTAGTTGAAAATCCACACTGCAAATCTAAACTTCACAACATTTATTGTTAATTCCATTATGCGTTATTTACTACTTTAAATCTTCAGGTTTTATTCACTTTAAGTGACAGTTTGGATGGTTCTTCAGAAGCCTTAAGACATTTGTGTAACCACTGACTGGTAACAAGTCCAGTTAATAGTGTGTTCTTTATAAACAGAAACAATTCACAAGCAGAATTTGATTGTTTCCTTTCTGGGCTTTGTGAAGAACAAAGCTCTGGGAATAGCAAAGATTTTTTGCTTAGACTTCTGTTAATTAAAATCTTTCCTTTATCTTATTTAAATCTCCTTAGTACCATATAATGGCTAAGGCGTTAGACTATTAAAGTTGAGTTTCCAGTTCAGCTCCTGACACAGACTTACACAACAACACTATTTATCTCACATATTTGCCAGAGGCACAGTTGTTGATCACAAAGCATTTGTTTTATGCTGAGCATGCAAAACACATTGAGTGGTGCTTTTTAACTACACAAAAACATCCATTATCCAAACTACTATATCCTAACTACATGGTCACGGGGGTCTGCTGGAGCCAATCCCAGCCAACAAGGCAGTAAACAAACCCTGGGCACGGTGCCAGCCCACCACGGCACACACACCAAGCACACACTGGGGACAATTTAGGATCGCCAATGCACCTAACCTGCATGTCTTTGGACTGTGTGAGGAAACCCACGCAGACACGGGGAGAACATGCAAACTCCACGCAGGGAGGACCCAGGAAGCGAACTCAGGTCTCCTTACTGTGAGGCAGCAGCACTACCCACTGCGCCACCGCCGCCCTACGCAAAAACAGTAAATTTTTTTCTTAGTTCTGATTTAATTGAAGCTCTTTTAGGTGGCACCAGATTTTCAATGGAAAGTCTTCATACTATTATATGTTCTAAATAAAATGAATTGCTTAAAACATGAATATATATATATATAGCAAAAACATTGCATAATACCTTTCTTTTAGGAGAGAATTTTGATTCATCAATCACAACAAATCTTTGATGGCCCCCGATTTTTAGACGCTTCCTCCTTCTAAGCTTCTTCATTGCTTTAACACACACCTTAAAAATATGATTCATGTGAACAAATTAATCAAAAATATTTTCATACAAATAATATAAATAGAAAAACTAATAAATTATATAAGTTCCTAAAAACGAATGGTAACAAAGAAACCAAAAATTCTGCCCCATGTATTGTGCTGTGTTGATTGATGGTATATTGTGTGATCGAGAAATAAAAATGAATTAATTTTAACTCAAGAAGTGAGAAAGATTTTACATTCCATGTTGTTACTAAGGAGAAGTCTGTGCATTTAAAGATACAATTATTTACTGTCAGTGTTACAAACACACTGGCCACTTTAGCTAAATTCTAAGTTTAAGCTCTTAACTGTGGTTAGAAATCCAACTAAATATGCAAATAGATTAAACTGATACTGTGCTTAACAAGAAATGTTTAATTATAAATTTCAGTCAATATGGAGAAGTGTTTCCTTTTAAAAAATGAAAACTGTTTTGAAAATCCAAAATATTTTTAAACATATATTTTTAGCAAAGGAATCTATATTTTATACAGCACATAGTCACAGTTACTACATTCACGAATGCATAAAATTGAAATAAGAAACAACAGTGCAAAATAATTAAACATACAATTATTAATTTTATATCTTGGAATAATTATAGCCTGGGTGTTGTCTTCAAATATTTTATCACCTAATCAGGAAAAAAACACAACACATAAATAAACCGACCGTACAAGTCAGTATTACCTTTCTAAGTCACTTTGTCATTTTAGTCAGAGTCCGTGAGCTCCTCGCTATGCCATCCTGAATCATATCAATTTGCCTCATATGAAGACTCTGTGAAAAGCTAACAAATATTTAGTGTCAGTGCAGCGCTTTTAAAAATCAGAATGGTTATGAATCATCTGTTGTGCAACAATTAACTTACAGACATATAAACTTCATCCAATTTTCCAATGAAACATGAGAATGCTTAATAATGGAACCATAATGTGTAGATCGCGAAGACACATCCTAAAATACATAAAAAGTCATGTTACGGTAATTAGCAGTACTGTACTTCTTTAAAAAAAACAAAAAACTTACCAAATCTAGCCATCCCGACCCGAATGATGTGACAGTTTCATTCTTTGCCCAGAAAGTTGGCAACGCATTTTTTTACATGGCAAACTTTTTCTTTGCAAGCACCTAATAAACTTCTTTTTATTACTATTAATGTTGTCGGCAAACAATTATGTGTTGAGGTCATTGGCAAGAAACAGCATTTTATTAAATTGCTTCTTGAAATTAACATAACACTTTGTTAAGGGGAAATAAGTACAATACTTGCAGTACACAATTTCTGAAGTACGTAACCGTAAAGCATGTAAAGCATCTTTGACTTTATATGTTCCTATTAAACAATCCTAAAGGTGTTACTTTACTTTACTTTACTGTTTGGATCTCCTAAACACACGCAGTTCTGCCCAACAGGGTTAAAGCAACGCCTATTGCGTATTTCATATGAATTTCATAGCTTGACGGTGGGAAGAGCATTTTAATTCACGAGTTGCGAACTTTGAATAGAAAAGGTTTTTAAAATCAAATATGTGTTTATTTTAGTAGTAGTGAGTATGGAGTAGCAGATTCTGGAAACGTATCTAAATTATGTAGGATTAGGACAAAAAATGCACTTCTACTGCGTCATAATGACGCAGTTGCCAGAGCTCATATTACTCAACTTGCAACTTGAAGCAACATACAGATTTTCATCAATAAATCTAAGACATGACAGTTAGTATTGGTATTTTCAATAACTGCGCAACTGCTGATTAAGTATGCCTTGCGGTGAAAAGGCGTCTACTCTGCCGGAGGTGGATAGTTAGTTCCTCTGTATGTACTTAATAAGTACTTGGTAACATTCTATTCTCAAAGGAGTTACATTTGACAAGTAGGTGGTTCCTAGGTAAGTAACGTATGAGCACAACATACTGACATTAACTTCCCAGTCTGAAAATTCCTTTTGAGTATTATGTAACCACAGAGTGCTTGAATTCTCTTCTCATCCTGCAGTTCCTCTTTATGCTGTGCGTTTTAGATGCCTTCAATGCCTGACTGTCAGCAATCTTGTTGATGTTCTTTTTGAGTCTAAACACTGGGACATGTGCTTAAACCATTTTATGTTTGGAGCTTCCCTGCTTGTATACTTTTTACCTTTGTTTACCAGCTTTTGGAAAAATGAATTCACCTGGATGTGTATCAACATTTGAGATAACTAACCAAAAATACTTGAAAATCACGATGAAAAGATCACATGTTTATTTGCTTGCAAATATGTTGCAGCCATCTCCAAAACCCCCTGAGTAATCCTTTGCTCAGTGCATCCTACCATATGTAACTGCAGTCAGAAACCGCTCAGGCAGGAATTCATTACATGTCCTGCATTATCTTTTGTTATTTAGTGCTCCATGAAAGACTACTGGTAACTTAAACTTATGGATAGTTTTGCACCTCTCATTCCATTAGAGTGTGTAGTTTGTTCTAACCACTGCTGTAAAATGTCATGAGATTAGCAACTGTTACTTAAATTGGTGAGGATTCTGAGAAGTCAATGAGAAATGATGACCACTCCAATGGTATGTAAGGTTCTGGCCCTTTTGGTTTGTGTGCTTTGTTAATGGCATCTTAAGAAGTGACAAAATCATAAATCAGATGGCTGGTGATTTCTTATGCACCTTAATATACTTTTCCACTGTAATATTGGCAAAAGACTGAGAGTAATTATATTATGGTCACTGATTCTGCTGGTACAATCGCTTACAAAAGAAGACTTATTGCTGAAATATGCAACATCTAGAGGGGCACCTCCTTGACATGTTTTGCTAAAACAAGCATTTGTCACATTCTTGTAGTTGTGTTACACTATTTATTGATTAATTTTCTTGGACTATTAATATACCCATCCCTAACATAATACAGCCAAGCTTGCAAGATCCAATTCAGGTTCACAGGGTCACAGAGCCATTAGAAGCATCATCAGGCACAAGGCAGGAAACATCCCAGCCATCCCATTGCAAGGCCCACGGACAAACACACCAGCACTCACACTCTCACATATATGGCCATGTAACCCAACCTACATGTCCTTGGGATGTGGCAGAAAATCTCATGAAGAAGACACAGAGACACATGGCTAGAATGTACATATTTCTCACACATATACTGAATGTCCAGACAGAATTCCATCTCAGTATAAAGAATCCATGAGGTAAAAGCGTTGATCACTTTGCAAAGGTGTTTTTCACCATTTAATAAAGATCTTTAAAAATCATCGAAAACCTATGCAGGTTTAATGCAATTCCCCATTAGAACTTCCCAGAGCGTGGAACATCTGTTACATACTAGTAATTACATACCCTGAAGTTTTTATTACATTTTTAAAGTACAGATACAGTGTAACTATGTAATTACACTTATTTTTGGATCAGTGATAAATTGTTATATTGTGATTATATAAAGTGTGGAATAACAATGACAACTGAGTAATTAACTATAGCGTTACTTTGTATTACACAGTAAGTACGGAGTAATAACTCATAGTTTCAGTGTACTGATACAGGTAATTACATAGTAATTACAGTGTAATTAATGACACAAATCATTCTATGCTAGATTTCTCATTAATTCATTCCAATAAATATTTATTTTTAGTTTGTTTTTTTTTTCTTTTTCTTTTTTTCTTACATTTTTTTTACTTCTTCTGAAGCACTTTGAGCTGTACTATCTGTGTAAAATGTGCTGTGGAAAATAAAAGTTGTTAAAAAATGATTTTTTTATGCAATTCTTTAAAGTCTCACATTCAAGGTGAATTGATGTGAGAAAACAGAACCTTTGTCATCAATCCCCTCCAGTCTCATTTCCACAGAAGGCAAATGACGTACCAAGTATGTGTCAGTCACTCTTTATTTGCACAACCCTTATCATTGCGCCTTTCTGTGAGAAGAAAAAAATGAAGACCTGAATCTTGACTAACAGGATAGGGGTGTGCTGGAATATTCAATTTTGGTTGCTGCTCTAGATGTTTCATTAAGGTCAAATACATTCCAAAATTCCACAGAAAGTGTGGGTGTTGACTTTTTTTAAAACAATGCACTAACCAGGAAGACACAGTTTATAACCAACAGTTTATCCAACCTCTGTCCATTTTGTCCAATATATTCCGTAGAATATATAGCATTAACAAAGATGGAAACTAAACATGGATGGTGTTCCAGTTGGACATAATAATAATAATAATAATAATAATAATAATAATAATAATAATAATAATATTATGAAGAAAAAGACCCCCTCATTTCAAGCAACCATAATGTCTGGGCACATCAATGACAGGTCTGTTAAAGGCATCATATTCAGAACTTTCTCACATATCCTGCTTGATTTCTGCGATTCATAGACATCAGTAGGTGGCGAGGGACTTCATTGATGATGCTGTGCCAAGTCTCTAATGGAGCCATCTTCAGATCCTGCTTGTTTCAGGGGGCTTCTCCCCTTATGGTTTCTCTTCATCATGTGGCAGGCCTGCTCAGTTGGAATAAAATTACGTGACTGTCTTGGCCATTCTAGAATTTTCCAATTGTTAGTTTTGAAAAACTCCTTTGTTGCCTCAGCAATATATTTGGATCATTATCTTGTTGTAGGATGAAGTGCCGCCGGAAGCATTTACTAGAACTTGAGCAGATCAGATGTTTTTATACATCTCAGAATTCATTGCGCCAATGCCGTCAGCAGATCCATCATCAATTAAGAGACGTGTGCCAGGACCTGTGGCAGGTGTACATGCTGTTGTGGTGTGAAATTTTGTATATACAGTCAAAGTAAAAAATATGTGAACCCTTTGGAACTATCTGGTTTACTGCATGAATTGGTCATAAAAAGTGACCTGATCTTCATCTAAGTCACAGGTACTGATATATACACAATGAGCTTAAGCCAATGACACACAAAAAATTCTACTCTTTCATGTCTTTAGTTCACAAACACATTCAACGTTTACAGTGGTAGTGGAAAAAGTAAGTGAACCTTGGGATTTAATAACTGTTTGACCCTCCTTTGGCAGCAATGACCTCAACCAGGAGCTTCCTGTAACTGCAGATCAGACCTGCACATCGTGCGGGGGGAATTTTAGCCCATTTTTCCCTACAGAACTGCCTTAACTCTTCCATATTCTTTGGTTGTCTTCTGTGTATGGCTCTCTTCAAGTCCATTCCACAGCATCTCAATAGGATTGAGATCTGAGCTCTGACTGGGCCACTCCAAAAGGCCAAGTTTGTTCTTCTGAAGCCATTGTGCTGTGGCTTTGCTGCGATGTTTGGGGTCATTGTCTTGTTGTATCACCCAGCCTCTTCAGAACTTAAGTTGATGGATAGACATCCTCACATTATCCTGGAGAATTTGTTGATAAACTTGTGAATTCATTTTCCCCTCAATGATGGCAAGCAGGAAGACTGGAAAGGGAAAATAGTTATTTCTAACTGTTTCCATTTTCTGAACTTTGGAAACAGTGTTACCTGTATTTTGACTTTTTACAGACTTTGGGTTGGTGCAGGTAATCAATAGTGAAGGCAATTGACAGAGTAACATCCATGGAGGAGACCAGGTTACAACTAAAACATTGGAGTGGAGTGGCACTAGTGGCCAAGCTGTTTCAATGAATGCCTGGAAGAAAGGTTTGAGTGTTGGTACCAGGTCCACAATCAAGAAGTTGAGATGGACAGAAACTGCTTTGTCACCTTCCCTTTTACAGACTTGCCCACACAGCAGAACAAAGAAAGAGGAAAAGACCACAAGCAAAGACTAAAGACAAATACATGAAGAAGAACTGAAGAAACAATGAGACAAAGACACTTACTGGGGTTTAAGTGAGTAAGAAGTACACAAACCATGCAATCATTGGACTAGTCACTATATGTTACAAATGACATAGTTAAGTTATTGAAAAATGGAGCATAAGCGGCTGTTCTGTAAGTGCTGTACCAGTCCATGGTGGTGAAGCAGGAACTGAGTCTGAAGGCAAAGCTCTCAGTTTACTGGATGATCCACATCCCTGCCCTCACCTGTGGTCATGAGCTGTGGGTAATGACGAAAAGAATGAGATCATGAGTACAAGTGGCAGAAATGAGGTTTCTTTGCAGGGTCTCTGGGCTGACACTTTGCGTCATGATGAGAAGCTCTTCGATTGATGGCTCAGAGAAAACCAATTGAGGTGGTTGGGGCCTGTCATAAGGATGTGGCTCTCCCTGCAGCTGTTTCAGGTCACATCTAACTGAGCAGAGACTCTGTAGCAGTCCCTGGACACACTGGTGGGATTATATCTCTCTATATCTCAGTGGGCTCAGGAACACCTGGAGATTCCCCAGTAAGAACTGGAATGGAATCTGTAGCTGGGGAACAGGGAAGTCTGGGCTAACATAGTTGGGCTGCTCCAGTTGCAACCGTCACTAGGAAAAGCATTTTTTGTAAATTAAATGAGATGTGATAAGATCATTTTAAAAATATTAATCATTCTGTACCCTGATTGAAATTTTACATAATGGAAAACCTTAGAGAGAGAATTTGTAAACATTTTTTGTATTTTGCCTTCTGATTATTTTATTTCAGTTGTTGTAGGAGCAGTAAGACAATAAGAAATTAACTAGAAGCAGATATTCACTAAGCACATTTTATATATTTAATTATTTTAGATTGAACAGTTTTTCTGCAGTTCAGAAGTAGAGTAATTAAGTGGGCAACAGCGTAAGGGTTCATTAATATGGTGGAATACAAACAATGTGAGTGGAGAGCTTTTAAGTAATGAATAAGAAAAACAGGACAAACAGCAGGCAATTAGAGGGAGAAGATTACAGGAGCTTAAGGATCCAGAAGGTGTAAAATAGCTGTAGCAGTTCTACAATCTAATTTTCTTTGGCTTCATTTTTTAGCTTTATTATTTAAGTTAAATCATTTAATTTTCATAATAAAAAAGAAAACCTTAAGGCAGTTTTAGTAATCCTAAATCAAATTCTAATAATGAGGCCAGTGCAATGCAAGTCCTGTTGGATGCTGGACTTTTAAGATGATGGCTTGGAGGAGCCAGTAGTCTTCTATGACGGCTACACCTGCAGGACATGCCAGCTGATCCAGCACCTTGAGGTCAGGGTCGCAGAACTGGCAGAGGTGTTGGCTGGCCTGCATTGCAGTAGAGAATTGGTGGACCTGGCCCAGGTGTTTTTTAGAGAGATAGCGTGCACCCCTAAGGTGGTGCGGGAGGAGATTCCAGACCAGACAGGTAGAGATAGGCAGGTCAAAGTCAAAAGGGACAAGGTAAACGGTACACACAGTCTGTGGAATCAATCTCAGAATTGGAAGTGTCAAACTGTTTCCAGGTCCTTGCAGAGCTGGACGGTGTCTCTGATGATTCTGAGGAGGTAGGCAGGAATAATGTGCCCCAACGGGCCACCTCAAAAATAGTTCCCAGAAAGAGAGAGGTAGTGATAGAGGGACTGAAATGCAATTATGGTCCAGAGTCAGAGAGTCTTGCACAGTGTTTTGCATGGTGTACATGTGGTAGACCTCCCTGGAAGGGTGGATAGGCTGTTGGTCAGAGCAGGGGTGGATCCAGCTGTCATTGTTCATGTTGGAACAAATGACATAAATATGGGTAGACTGTCAGTTCTACAATCCAAATTCAAAGAGGTGCTCGGCTGAGGAGGAGAACTGACAAAGTGGTCTTCTTTAGGAAGTTTAGAAAGAACAGAAAAGGAGGTGGGATTGCTGTTTATGTCACACAGATTTTAAATTTAAATCCTCTTCATTTGGGCGATGAGCCCCATCTTAGTGAGGACATGTGGCATCACCTGGGAAGCATCAGGGAAAGAGGTCTTATTTTAGGAGTGTGTTTTAGACCACCAAATGCAGACAGTAATTTCAACGCACATCTTTTCAGTAATATTAAAAAGGTTTACAGGGGGATATTATATTCATGGGGGACTTTAACTATCCAAATATTAAGTGGGAAAACCTTGAAAATGGAGGAGCACAAGAGCGGAAGTTATTAGAAGTACTCACTGACTGCTTTTTAACACAGTATGTTAAAGCACCAATGCAGGGTGAAGCCTGCCTGAATTTAGTATTTTGTAATAATCAGGATAGAATTGAGGGTGTAGATGTTATTGAATCACTGGGGTCAAATGACCATAATATAATACAATTCTCAATGTTTTATATGAGTGCAGATGCAAGGATTAAAATTGTTAAGTTTAAGTTTGGTAGGGTAAATTTTGAGCAGATGCGGCAAAGTCTAATGAGGATAGGCTGGGATAAGCTTTTAAGTGTGAAGACAGTCGAGGAGCAGTGGAACAGGTTTAAAAATGTTTTACATGTAATGCAGGACATGTACATAACTACATTTGGTATTTCCAGGAAATTTTAAAAAACTCTGCAGTTGGTTAAGAGTTAAAAAAGAAGCTGCAAAGAAAAAATCAGACAAATAAGGCGTATAAGACTAATAACTCCAATGTGAATCATAGGGCATATGAGAGCATGAGGGCAGCCATTAAGAAGGATATTAGAGAGGCTAAAAGACAGTTGGAGGGGAGTATCGCAGATAAGATGAGAGATGACCCTAAGAGATTCTTTCAGTTTTTTCACATTAAAAGAACATTCAAGGAGGAGGTGAAGTGCATCAGGAATAGTAAATACAAACAGCAAAATAGCAGACAACTCACATTTTTCTGAGATCTCCACAGGTGAGGAAGTGGATAACCTCTGAGTAGTAAGAGGGAGTACTAAGAAGGTACTGAGAAATTTGGAAATTGCAGAGGGAGAAGAGCTGCTCATATTAAATAGGCAAAAATCAAACAAATCACCAGGAACAGATAATATTTACCCTCGGGTTCTGAAGGAGGTTAGTAAGTTCAGATATAAACATATAATTTTAGGAAATTACTGTGCACTGGGAAGATTCTGAAGGACTGGAAAATGGCAAATGTTATCCAGTTATATAAAAATGGTGACCGGGCAGATCCTAGCAATTATAGGCCAGTAAGCTTCACGGGAAAAATAATGGGAGGAATGTTTAAGGAAATGATTGAGCACACATGGCAAGTACAGTTTTTTCTGAACAGTCCGCATGGGTTCAAGAGAAGGAGGTTGTGTTTTACTAACATGCTGGAATTCTATGAGAAAGCAACAAAAGGATATGATCTAAGTGGGTCATATTATATTATCTTGACTCTAAAAAAGCATTTGACAAGGTGCCACATGAGACATTGGGCATCAACTAAAAGAAGTAGAAGTTTAGGGTGTGGTGTGTAAGTCAGTGGCTCAGACACAGGAAAGAGAAGGTGATGGTGCGAGGAACTTCATCAAAATTGTTAAGAGTGGTGTCCAGTAGGGGTCAATGCTGGGGCTGCTTCTGTTTTTAATATATATATATATGATTTAGATAGAAATATAAGTAAAAAAACTGGATTGGCAGATAAGTGAGAATGTGTTAAATAATTACTGATGGACTTGGATAGCATACAGGCTTGGGCAGATTTGTGGCAGAAGAAATTTAATGTCAGTAATTGTAAGTTATTACACTTATAATAATAATAATGATATATTTTATTTATATTGCACCTTTCCTATGATCAAGAGGAAGTAAAAATGTTAGGTTTGAATATATTACACAATGGGAGGACACCTTATGAAAAGAATTTAGGAGTCCGTGGACTAGACACTATCAACTGCCCGACATCGTTTCAGAAGCCATTAAGAAGGCTCACAGAATGTCAGGTTATATAGCGCCCTGATGAGTGGAGTACAAGTCCAAGGTGGTTCTGCTCATGCTTTATAACACACTGGCAAGGCCTCATCTGGAGTCCTGGGTGCAGTTTTGGTCTCCAGGCTACAAAAAGGACATAGCAGCACTAGAAAAGGTCCAGAGAAGAGTGAATAGGCTGATTCAGGGCTACAGGGGATGAGTTATGAAGAAACATTAAAAGAGCTGACCTGAATCAGTTTAAGCAATAGGAGATTAAGAGATGATGCAACAAAAGTGTTAGTACTTTTTTCTTCCAGTAAGCAGTTCTTTCTTCGTTATATTACTTAATATTTATAATCCAGGATATACTGCAACAATTTGGTTTGTTCTCACCATTATCTTGGAATTGTCCAAAACGAAGCATTTTTTGACTAAGCTGTGTAGCGGTGACTCTTCTTCATGTGATTTAAAGAAGTCTATTACAAAACACAGATAAATGATAGAATGAAATTAACTTATTAAACTTGGCCTAATGTATTTCCAAAACTTCCAGTTGTTGATTACGTCTTGACTGAAGAAGGGGCCTGAGTTGTCTCAAAAGCTTGCATATTGTCATCTTTTTAGTTAGCCAATAAAAGGTGTCATTTTGCTTGACTTCTCACTACATTCATAATGGCTAACACGGTACAACACTCTAGTACTAAAATTGTTTTCCTGTAAACGTATGTAAATATATCCAACTCAAGTGGTCAAAAAATGTCCTGCAAAAATCTGACAATCTGAAGGGTGTTTGCAAATTAAAATTCCATTGTATTTTGTGCACATGGGGCCAAAAACATTCTCAAGGACAAAACCCATCCTGGAAATTCTTTGTCTGAACTCCTCTCGTCAGGAAGACGCTTTAGGTCAATCTGTGTACGCACAAACAGAGCTTTCTCGCATCTGCCATAAACTTTCTGAATCTCCTCAGTCTGAGATCATTTTTAATGGAACATGTGCAATAAGCTATATTGGTAATGTGCACTATACTAATGTAATACAATATATAATATATAATGTACTATTCATTAACAGGTGCAATAACAATTTATGCTGCTGTACTTTGAGCAATAATAATTTGCTCTGGTTACTTAATCGCTTAACACTGTATACGACATATTTAGAATTAATTGACTTTTCTTTAAATGCACCTTGGGGCTGTCACTAAAGTAATTTCGTTGTGTTACACAATGAAATCTGAACCTGAATTTCAGGTTTCTATTTATAGTACTAGGGTGTTGTACCGTGTTAGCCATTATGAATGTAGGGAAAAGCCAAGCAAAATGACACCTTTTATTGGCTAACTAAAAAGATTACAATATGCAAGCTTTCGAGGCAACTCAGGCCCCTTCTTCAGGCAAGATGAAAATATCTTATATCTTACATCTTGCCTGAAGAAGTGGCCTGAGTTGCCTCGAAAGCTTGCATATTGTAATCTTTTTAGTTAGCAAATAAAAGGTGTCATTTTGCTTGGCTTTTCTCTAGGTTTCTATTTAGCTAAAATGAGGCGCGGCTTAGAACTCTGAATGGTCTGTTCTAGTAGAACATATTCTGATATTCTAAACACTGTGCCACTAAGTCTTATCACAAATGATTATTTTAAAATCTCATTTAAAAACTTATTTTTATTGCTTGTTTTTGATCATGTTGATGGTTTATTTTTGTTTTATGCTTGTACAACTGTGTAAACCTTATACTAGCTTGTCAAACCCTGCATCACCGTGGATTAAACACTGTAGAAATTTTAATCCTTTAACAGATCAGGAAGTCCTGATTTTAATTTCTAAATAGAAAAATACTTCTTGTTTCCAAGATCTGGTGTCAATAAAACTACTAAAAAGCACAATGGATGCTCTCGCACTATCTATTCTTAGTATTATCAATAGCTCACAATTACATGATGCAGTACCTGATGCACTAAAAGTATCAGTCATCAAACCATTACTCAAAAAGTCACAACTTGACCCGCATACACTTAATAATTATAGACCCATCTCAAATTGACCCCTTCTATCTGAAATATTTGAAAAAATAATCACCCACCAGCTTTACTCTCACCTTACAAATCACAATTTATTTGAGAAATTCCACTCTGGCTCTAGAAATGGCACTAATGTGTATTATAAATGACATTCTGATATCCTCTGATGCAGGATGCCATTTCTGCCTCGGTGGGCAACTGGTGATGCTGCAAGTGGTGTCCCGGTTGTGGCTGAATGGAGGCCATTGGGGGTTAACAGGGCGGCAGGGGGTAGAATTGAGGGAGAATGGGGTGGCGGGGGTAGCATTGTAGTGTGCCTTAGATGGCTGCCTGTTGAATGTGGGCGGTGGTGGGCAATTCACTACCCACCTTTGGCTGCACTGTGTTCGTTCTCGGTGGGCAGACACTGCAAACAGCATACTGTAGTGGAGGTGACTGTGAGGTGGGCTGGTGATGATCCGCTCCTCGTCGCCCCCATTCATTCTAAATAGCAAGGCTACTTGTACTGTTACGTACATAGCAGGAAGTTGTCTCTTGTCAGTACATCAGACGTGATGACGACTGCTGCCTTCCTGCTGTGATAGTGCATGCAGTGCTGTGCAGAAGAGCTCATCTTAACCTTTTGTCTTCACCCTTCAAGAATGTCTCTGAAACACAAATCTGATGAAAGTGCTGGTGATACAGTGAAGAAGAGAAAAACCCTCACCATTGAAAATAAAGTAGAAATAATAAAAAGGTCAGAGAGAGGTGAACCTCCATCATTCATTGGCAGAGTACTTGGTTACAGTCGGTCAACAATAGCATTTATTAAAATAATGTACCTGTTCCGACTTATATACAAATTCAACTGAAGTACAAACCTACAGTCCCTATCACGTACGTAACCCGGGGACTGCCTGTAATGTGTTCATTTTATCTGACTGTCATCTAATTTCTTCTAACCTATCAAGTGTTACTCTTACTTTGAAGTTTGCAGTTTGATTTTTTTGGTGTAAAACAGTGGTGACTGATGGAAAAAAACATTGCATGGGGGCATAGGTTTTGGGGGTACAAAATGAAGCAGCATTTCAAACCATAATGCTGCCTACACATTATCATAACTTGAACATAAACATTACCCTCCTTTTCTTCAGGCCTGAACGTTTCTCAATTACTTTCTGATTAAATGGAGTAATTTCAGTCCCAAGTCTCTTTTTCTTTGACAGCATGTTGTTCCTCCTTCTAATGCTGGTGCCTATCCCAGGAATAATACGTGTCACACATGTGTGCTTGGGAGACAATTTATGGGCTGGAATAGTTGTATGTTCCTGCCAGACCAGGAGTTGGCACTGCCCTCTTATTATTTCTCCTCTTTCCCTGCAGACCAACAGATGAACCCTCATCCTAAAGCCACTTCCAGTCCTCAGAAGTCAGTCAACATCCCTTCCTCTTCCGATCCTAATAATTCCGCCTCCATCTGATATCATTTCCCGGTTCACAGATATCCAACATCCCATACCAGTTGTATATGGCAGCTCTCATCTGTAAAGACCTGCCTAACCAACCTTTTTTCAAATATATGGGGTGGATCCCTGTTGTGATGTGATATTTTGAATATAAGTTGATAAATATTTATTTGTAACTTAGGCAAAACTAAGTCAGGAAAGTGAATTTTACGATAGAGTTTGGGGAAGTGACTTAAACAAGTTTGGTAAATGTTTCTCTGAAGTCTCTCAACCCTCACACAAAGCCAGGCTGCCTAACTGCCGAGCTTTACCTTAACATATGGTTTTGGGGGATGGCAGGTGTTAAGATGTGCTTTGTCCCATTGGTCTGAAGCATGGCTGTTTGGAATTGGCGTGTATCAAAAGCCTTTAAGTATAATGACGCCCTATTGGCTGTAGGGTTTGGACAGAAAACCCATAAATTTGCTTGCTTATCTCACCCTTTCTCTCTCGTACCAGACTGATGCATGAACTGAAAAGGACAACACAATGAAGAGCGCAGCTCGACAGCCATATTGAGATAGCCAAGCGACCTGTTCTGATGAAAGCTGACCACCAATGATGCCTTAACTAGAGAAATTTTAAAATAACTAACAAGTCTGTGTGCCACCTGAAACTATACATCACTGTTTATCAGGTCGTATGCTTGCCAACATTCAAATGTACTTTGCATATTGTTATTATTTATGAATATTATCAAAAATACATTATTTAAATTGTAACTTAACTCCTGCTTGTCTTTTACTACACCAAATTGCCTGAGGTTATAGATCTAGAAGGGAAGGTGGGGAGAAGTTATATGCTATAATACCTTATAAACAGTGGTAAGTCTGTGAGATTTGAGGCATTCTGAATAAGGCTACATATTAATAATACAAAAGGGGAAAGTACAGCAATATTACACTCTACCAAATCAAAACAATCCCCAAACCTTTCACTTTGCTGTGTGCATTCTTTTACAATGGACAGAAGGAAGGAACAACACCTATACAGGGTGCCAGCCATTTTATGCTACATTTACAACAAGTTACACTAAATTTCCTTATAAATGTAGATGTGAGATGTCATAGTGAACAACTGCAATTCATATCTTTAAATTGCCTGTGGAGCAGATTAAAAACAATTATTTGTAAGTATGCCAGAACTTTACTTTCACATGACCAGCCTATTAAAGCCTGAATTGCATTCTGATTCATCCACAGTTGCCATTTATATTGTTATTAAATAAATTAGATTTAGATTTAAGACTTTTAAACGGATTTAGTCATGCTTGGAAAGTTTCTAATGAAAGCTGCAACCTGTGTGTAGCACATTATGTACTGAAGTACATGAAGCATTTAAAACATGAGAAATAAATGCAGTAAGTCAAGCAAATCATTTTCTCTCAGTCAAAACTTAAGAGGCAATATCCAACATCAGTTGACAGTTAATCTAAATTTTTGAAGAATATCATAAAAATGCCATTTGCACATTTTGTTCTCATTCATTTATTCACTCACTCATCCCTTGATTGTTTTTTTTTTAATTCACATATCCAAAGTCATAGCCTTTGGGACTCTGTGCCAATGCCAGCAGCACTGGCAGGAATCAACCTCAGAAAGAGCACGCCATTCCTGACACTTTCAAACTACAAACAGGGAATGCAAAAAATGTATTACTTACATCACACCCAATTAAGCAACTCTGTTTGTCACCGCAGGAGCATCAGAAAGTCTGTGTGTAAGCTCATCCTCGATCACTTGCCTGCTGCTGAATTCTTAAATCAGGTCGATCCAGTCTGAGCTCCATTATCTTTCAATTGAACGATTTGTGAAGGTGTGTTTCATTAAAGAAATCACCAAATTTTCTTTGATTTCTGAACATCCACTTGAAGTTGCCATGTCCTTAAAGTTGCGCTTGCTCATCTGTATTTAATGGTGGGTTTGACAATGTAAACAGGAAATATTGTGTTGACAATCATCCAATCACATTAAATCAAAAAAACCTAAAACAATACTAATTCACTGGAAACAAATGTGGAGCTGCATCTCCAGAAAAATCTGCAAGTAACCAATTAAAGGACAGCCTCCAGTCACCTACTTGTCAAAAGACGGAGGACTTACAGTCATATGAAAAAGTTTGGGAACCCCTCTTAATTCTTTGGATTTTTGTTTATCATTGGCTGAGCTTTCAAAGTAAAAACTTTCTTTTAATATATGACATGCCTTATGGAAACAGTAGTATTTCAGCAGTGACATTAAGTTTATTGGTTTTACAGAAAATATGCAATATGCATCTTAACAAAATTAGACAGATGCATAAATTTGGGCACGACAGCAGCTATACGACATCAATACTTAGTTGAGCCTCCTTTTGCTAATATAACAGCCTCTAGACGCTGTCCTCCTATAGCCTTTGATGAGTGTCTGGATTCTGGATGGAGGTATTGTTGACCATTCTTCATACAAAATCTCTCCAGTTCAGTTCAATTTGATGGCTGCCGAGCATGGACAGCCTGCTTCAAACCATCCATTAGATTTTTGATGATATTCAAGTCAGGGGAATGTGACGGCCATTCCAGAACATTGTACTTCTCCCTCTGCATGAATGCCTTTGTAGATTTCGAACTGTGTTTTGGGTCATTGTCTTGTTGGAATATCCAACCCCTGCATGACTTCAACTTTGTGACTGATGCTTTAACATTGAGCTGAAGAACTTGTTTATATTGGGTTGAATTCATCTGACCCTCGACTTTAACAAGGGCCCCAGTCCCTAAAGTAGCCACACAGCCCCACAGCATGATGGAACCTCCACCAAATTTGACAGTAGGTAGCAGGTGTTTTTCTTGGAATGTGGTGTTCTTCTTCCGCCATGCAAAGCGTTTTAGTTATGACCAAATAACTCAATTTTTGTCTCATCAGTCCAAAGCACTTTGTTCCAAAATGAGTCTGACTTGTGTAAATGAGCATTTGCATACAACAAGCGACTCTGTTTGTGGCGTGAGTGCAGAAAGGTCTTCTTTCTCATCACCCTGCCAAACAGATGTTCTTTGTGCAAAATGCGCTGAATTGTAGAACAATGTACAGATACACCATCTGCAGCAAGATGTTCTTGTAGGTCTTTGGAGGTGATCTGTGGGTTGTCTGTAACCATTCTCACAATCCTGCTCATATGCCACTCCTGTAGTTTTCTTGGCCTGCCAGACCTACTGGGTTTAACAGCAACTGTGCCTGTGACCTTCCATGTGCTGATTAATTACATTTGAAACTGACAGTTTAACCTCTGAGATAGCTTTTTGTAGCCTTCCCCTAAACCATGAACCTGAACAATCTTTGTTTTCAGATCTTTTGAGAGTTGTCTTGAGGATCCCATGCTGTCACTCTTCAGAGGAGAGTCAAAGGGAAGCACAACTTCAATTGACCACCTTAAATACCTTTTCTCATGATTGGACACACCTGTCTATGAAGATCAAGGCTTAACGAGCTAATCCAACCAATTTGGTGTTAAAAGTAATCAGCATTGAGCAGTGACAGGCATTCAAATCAGCAAAATTACAAGGGGAACCACATTTTTGCCCAGCCAGTTTTTCACATTTGATTTAATTTCATACAACTAAATACTGCTTCACTAAAAATGTTTGTTCAGAAAACACTGCAGTACTCAGATGTTCCTTGGAAATGAAACACATACCACTGATATCTTTTTTGTTGAAAGTAGAGTCAATTATTATGCAGGCTGAGAGGGGTTCCCAAACTTTTTCATATGATTGTAAAAGTGGTCAGTAAAAGAAACATTGCATAAATCAATATTATTAACTGAAATATCACGTGTAAGAACGAGATCAAGGGTGTGACTGGGAGAGTGAGTTGGCGTATTAATATGCTGGATAAAATCAAATGAGTCCAATAGTGATAAAAAGTAATTAACCAGAAGGTTTCGATTGACAACATAAGTGACTGTTAAAATCACCAACAATAAATACTTTGTCATGGAAGAGGATAATATCAGATAGGCGATCAGAGAATTCAGGAATGAAGATATCATTAATTACAGGAGGTCTATAAACCACAGCAAACAACAAAGAAGGGGAGCTGTACACTTCGAAAAGTTGCAGTTCCAAGCTACTAAACGGACCCCTTGGAAGGCTCCGACACAAGGACATACTTTAAACAGTGGCAATGCCCACACCACGACGAGTCAACCAAGGAGAGTTTAAAAATGAATTACCTGAAGGTAAAGTCAGTAAAACATGAAGAGTCACCATTTACAATCCAGGTCTCAGTGATGAAAAAGAAATCCAGTTTATTTGAGATAATAAAGTCTTGCAGAATAAAAGTTTTATTAGACACTGATCTCCCATTCAAGACAGCAGCCTTGATAGAAGTAGAAGAGCTCGGTGCGGGATGAGCACAGGTGAGCGGGCGAAGATTAGCAGTGTTTACTCCTTGAGAGCACACTGAGGAAGAGTGATGCTGCTCTGAGATGGAGATTAAATCGGGTATCCAGCACCCATTGGCCAGGGATGGAGTCCTGTGCAGGAGAAGACTCACAGGCATCAGGAATCCAAGCTCTGGGACTTGAGTCGGCATTATTTAACACCTTTCTCCACGACGGCAGCAGGTGTGTTTGCGTCACCAAGAGGCATTCAGCTCACTGATACAGGTGAACACCAGCATCCTGGTGAAGAAGTCAGGAGATGAATAAAACAAAGGTGGAGGTTCACATAATATCCCATCAGGAGAGGAAAATTGAGAAGAAAGCAAGCAAGAAATTATATTAAGTGAAGAATCACGATTATAGGACAGTGGCCATTGAGATAAACTAATAGATAAAAATTAAGTTATAACATAGATAAGAGAGACGAGCAGATGGCCAGCCACACCAGTCGGCTCCATCTTAGTCACCAAAATCACGTAGTTTATTTTGTCATTAAAGTAGAATATCATAAACTTCATCTTAAAATCATTTAATTTTCTAGTTTCTCAAATACCATCGTAAGTAAAGTAGCACATTAAATGCTGTTCGGTATGTGTTCTTCTATGTGCTCTATGTGTGTGAATCACTATGTGCTTCTTAAATGGGCTTTCTCTTCCTCCGATAGGACACAGAATCCTTTACATTTGTGATATTACAGCTCTCTGAATAATTAAAATACTGAGATGTATACTTGATATCATTTTCACGATGGTAAGAATTAAAGCATGTTATTAAACATGGGAATACGGTGGTGCAGTAATAGTGCCGAGCTGGCGCCCTGTCCAGAGATTGTTCCTGCCTCCCCGCAAGATACTTGCTGCGCTGTGCACGACCTTCGATGAAATAATATATTGCGGCAGTACTGTCTCTTTCACATGTACTAACCCCCAATTCCTGTCCTTCCTTTTCTTTCTCCAAGTACCCAATCGCCACACAATCAGCTCTGTAACAGATGTGAAGACATCTGTAAGCTTAGAATGCCAATTTTTCAAACATTTTAAGGAACATTGAAATATTTTCGTAGTACATGTTTAATTATTCTATCCATCTATATTTTCAGTGTTGCGCCAGCCCCGGCAAGAATACAGCACGAGGCAGGAACAATCAGGATGGCAACTCGTCGCTAACATTGTGACACCGTGTCTTCACATGTTTAATTATTAACAATATAGATTATTTAAATGATATTAAAATTGTATCTGTGTAATGTAATAAAAATATTTTGCTGCATTTCATCTTAAAAATGATATTGTCATCATATGTAAATACGTGCTTAATAAAGTGGCTCAAGGTTATGAAATATTATAACTGTAGTGCAAGTTTACAGAGTGGTAATTGTACTTATAAGTACAAACAGTTCTACAAGGAGCACTTGATGGACTGATTGAGTGCCTTTATAGTTCTTGGGATGAACCTGTTTCTAAACCGCAAGGTCCCTACAGGAAAGGCTTTGAAGCGTTTGCCATATGGGAGCAGTTCAAAGAGACTGTGTGCATGGCTGAGGCAGCGTGTGCTAGAAGCTGTAACCTGATAATTCTCTTTTCCGATCAGCTGCTGTACAGCTGTGATTCCATACTCAGATACAGTGATATAAATACTCCGAGTGGTGCATTGAGAGTAACAAAGTTAAAGCAGCTACAGTATTTGGACCATTATATTGTTACAGGTTAACTACAATCAGATGCCTTAAACTAATAAACAATATGCAGTTAATTTCAGTGTATTTGATAAAACCGTGTCAGGGATGTGGATCTAAAAAAGAAAGGGAAACCACACTGGAACTAAAGCATTGCTTTGACGCTGGCTGCAGCCAGTTTGCAAAACCGAGAGGAGAACTTGTGTATGCCAGGGATTGAGTTGGCATGAAAATGTGGGAAACTTTACACCAAGTTTAGGTTTTATATATAGTGATGTGAGTGTGGAAAAGGGTATACTTTTTTGTGCATACCCACTGTTTATACACGAGGCCCCTGATCTTTTTCATGAGTGAGGAAAGAAATAGCAGGAGATCGACAGGCTGCGGCGGCAAAGAAGTAGTGATGGGCTGCTCAATACTGACAAGTCAACACTGTGTCGAGCTTTCAAAGTGCTGGTGTTCGAAGCGCTCGTTCGAGGCTTGTTTCAAATGCACTCATCACGTGATTTTGAGGCACACTAGCGTCATGATATCATTGATATCTGCGCAGTCAGCAGCTGATTTGGTCAGCCACTCGCCTTTGGCTCAAAGTGTAAAAGTTGTTGGCTCTGTAAGGTATATATAAGTAGCCTTCTGAACTGCAGCACAACAGAGTCAATCATTCATATAAATACAATTATTGAAAGACTAAGCTTTTGTCATTTCTGTATTCTTAAAACATCTTCCAGTTACACAATCCCCCGCAGTCACTGTCACATTTAACATTCCGTGCTCCTTAACTGTCTTGTTACACAAAGCATCAACACTGAGTTTCATTCAAGGCTTTACCATCCTTCCTCTCATACACATAAAATAAGACACACATTTCCTCTACATACATGTTCAATAATAATGACGGTAAACTGGCAGGAATGACAAAAAGCAGAAGATGGGATTATTTATGAGATGAGCCTGGGCATCAGCGTGAGGAAGTGCCTTGTCTCCCATTACATGAGCTTGTCTGCCGCCCCTCAGTTACACTGGCACGCGTTACACTGGGAGCAAATGCAATGGAGAATACCGACAATGTGCACCTTCAGAAGTGGAATAAATCAACTGTATACTGAAGCATTCCACTGCCAAATGTAAAAATACAAAATACAATATTTCAGATAAATGATGAGTTTTGTTAATTAAAAACAATGCAACATAACTATTTCATGTGTTGTTTCTTTTTTATTTATTCTAACCAAACGTTACATATCTAAATAGGAAAATAATATGGGTAATATGTTTATAATAATTCTGATTAAAATACACTGTCAAAATATATTAATGAACAAACTGAGACACATTGGCCTTTAGGAAATATCAAAAACCTTGTGCACTGTCATTTAGGACAGAATGCGTTGTAAACGTCACACACTCTCTACCTTGACAATGTCACAGCAATGTCCATACAAACTCATAGCATCCTTGATTTTTGACCTTATGATTAATTGTCAATATCATCCATCCATCCATCCATCCATCCACCCATTATCCAACCCACTATATCCTAACTATAGGGTCACAGGGGTCTGCTAGAGCCAATTCCAGCCAACACAGGGCGCAAGGCAGGAAACAAACCCCGGCCAGGGCGCCAGCCCACCGCAGGGTGCGCACACAAACACACACAAACGGGACAATTTAGAATCACCAATGCACCTAACCTGCATGTCTTTGGACTGTGGGAGGAAACTGGAGCACCCGGAGGAAACCCATGCAGACACGGGGAGAACATGCAAACTCCAAGCAGGGAGGACCCAGGAAGCGACCCCAGGTCTCCTAACTGTGAGGCAGCAGCGCTACCCACTACGCCACCATTCCACCCTGTCACTATCATATAAATAAAATCATTTTTATAAATTAAATCATTTTAAGAAGATGACAAGTTTGCTATACTCAGTTCAATAAATGTTCCTTTTAAAATGTTTGAATATACAGAATATAAAACAGAATCTCAGTGAAGCAGGATCCCTGAGCAGTAACAAATAATATGACACTGACAAATTATAAAGCATAATAATGGGAACAAGTAAAAAGAACTACTTCCTAAAACCGACACTGTAAACATAGGCATTTCAATAAGTAATTTAAGAGGCTTGTGTGTGCATTTCAATATCAATTTAAGAACTAAGTGAGCCACCTGTTATACTAAACGGTAGCTCAAACAGCACTTAACAGTAAATAGTCTAACAACTCAATATAAGTAAATGAAACGAAGAGGCTGCACTGCTAACACAAGTAGGGGCGTGTGCCCCCTGGCTGCTTATGGTGGTACAATCTTCCCTCGATAGCTCAATTGTGTAAAGAAAAACTTCCTAATGTTTGTGCGAAATTCACCCTTAACAAGTTTCCAACTGTGTCCCCGTGTTTTTGATGACCTCATTTTAAAATAACGGTCTCGATTCACTCGACTAATTCCCTTCATCATTCTTGTTGAGTACTGGGCATTGGTAAAGGTGACTCTTTTTTTTTTTGGAATGGAATTTGGACCTTCTATGGATCAGTGGTATTGAGCACTCTAGTGTTAATTTCTGTGCCGGCCTTGATCAGGAACTGTCTTAGGTTTCAATGTTTGATTGAGATTTTCTGTCAAGGGGTACTGAATTGAATATACCACCTGCCATAAAAGCCACTGGTTACTGTGAGAAGTCAGACCCAGGGTTCAAGTGAGATCTTGTGGCCTGCGACAGAGTGTCCCTGTGCGCAAACATCCTGCTGTCCCATATGCTAATAAAATGAATGCCAGCTTTTTTTTTTTTTGTTTCTACATTATGAAATTTCAGCTCGGGGAAATATAACGAAATACAGCAGGAATTTTGAAAATCAGCTACTACTTAAACTAAACAAAAAGTCCTACTGTTTAAGAATTATAAAATATATATTTGAAGGCAACTTAGCAACTCCTCTGACTGCAGTTTTGTACTGATCAAAGGCATGGTTTATTGTTGTTATTATTATTACTACTAGTACTTTTGGTACTTAAATACTTTTGAAAGCAAATACCTTTTAACTTTTACCAAAGTGTTTTTTAACAGTAATACTCACTACTTCAATGACAATAAAAGTTTAATGAAGTACTTCTACTTTTACTGAAGTATCATTTCTGAGTACCTTTTACGGCTCTGATCATTTCAAAGATGGCCTCTATATGTGGATGTTAATGAGATCAGCAAAATATCTGGTTGGGTGACTGGTTACATGGGACCAGCGGTGCTTGGTCTGATTTTTTTTTTTTTTTTACTTTGCAGTATTAGATTTCTATTCTGTTTTGATGTAGCAAATTGCAGTAATTCAGTTCTGAATATGTTATTAGCAGTTTTGAAAACATTATGTTAGCCTTTGCAAAATGGCCTCAAAATAAATGAGGATATGTTGGTGGTGGATTTTGAGTGAGAAAAGAATCCATGAATTTTGAAGCGTATAGTCATTGAAGTCATTTTGTGTGAAAGCAATGAGGACTGATCTACAGTTTAGTCCACAGTGACTGCTGTTAACTGTTTGAAAGATTTTGAAAATGTGATTTACAAGGCAGAAAAGCTGTAATATTTATATGCATTTATTCTGGCTCTCCACTTCCTTGAACTGGAATAAAAGGGTTAATTTAATAAACCAATTTATATTTATGAGCCATAATAATATTGTTCAATGCAGTAAGTGTGGTGTAGTATTTAAGTTGACAGTCAAGGCTGGAAGTCTGACTTTTTACAGTTGTTCATTCCATAAACGACATAACTAAAAATGGTTATTTGTGCAGTTATTTGTTCACTTAAATGATATTAACTTTTAGTTGAAGACCTGAAAATATTTACTGACAATAATTCGCACCAACAGAAAACAGCAATCAAAATACATGATTTAAGCACTGTAAATACTAAATCATTTTAGCATTTCAGAATTGATTGATTTAGTATCTTTGAACATTATGTTATTTATTTCATTTAAAAAAGACTCTAATAACAAAGGGCAAAATAGAATAATTATACTGACATATTGTCAGAAAAAGCTGAAATTAAAATTCCATTATAGCCTGTTATTCTGGATTTACTTCAAGTTTTTCATTTCATAGAGGAGAGAATGAAAAGCATTGTGAAGAGTGACTGACATGTTTTTTTGTACATAATTTGACTTCTGTCAAAGTGCTAATAGGTGTGGGCTGTTGCTAAAGAATGTACTGTTGTTTGCCAATTCCTTTGAAGTGCAAGTAGAAAAAGATTAAAATGATGCGTGGGTTTAAATAATATTAGACAGGAGTTGTGTAATGTTGTGGCTGATTGGTTAATAGAATGTAATTGATACTAAACATCTTTATTACTCTGCAATATATTTTGGTACAACATAATTTTGGTTTGTCATACAGAAAAACTAAAATATTATCAGCAATTTGCTCTTTTCATGGACACACTGTCCATGACTACGGTTTGTCATGCCATGGAAGTGCAGGAGCACTTGGGGCCAGTAGATCCAGGTCAAGTCTTACAGTATCAACACATCTACTTGGAGCCTGGGTCCCCAGAGGGGATCTCCAGGGCATATATGGCAGTAGTTACTAGATTTGAAGCTCTTCTTTTCATTCCATAGGTGTTCTTGAAATCTGAATGTGAGGAATGGGACGATGCTGAAAGGGAAAGAGTAACATAGGCCATGGTGTGAGGAAGGACTATTATTGAGGAAGCTGAACAGAGAGTGTTTTAGGAACAGTTATAGAAAATTCCAATTATTGACCCCATGTAGAAATTAGGTAACAATTTGAAGCAACATTTGCTTCATCATGTGAAGAGCAGACTTTTGTGGTGGTAACCAATGGCCTTTTATTTCACAAATCAGAAAGAAACCTGAAACCCATCCCATATTGGAATCCCAGTAAACTAATATCATTTTGGCAGAGCTAACTATACCTGAGTGTCACTTCATTATTCTAAGAAAATCAAATAAAACAAATTTTATTCAAGATACTGCCTTTTCAGGAAAACCTTGCAAACCTTGGGTTACCTCATGTCCTAGTTTCTACCTCACACTACATGGTCATTTATTCCATGTGTCTATGGATCTTTGCATGAAAAAACATTCCAACATTTGTGCAAAACTTGCCGTTTAGCAAGTTTTCAACTGTGTGGCCATGCTTTTGTTGTAGTATTTATCTTTAAGTAACAGCTGGTATTGTTTCTATTAGGATATTGTGCCTGTTCTACTTGAGCTTTCTCTAAATATTCTTTGAGTACGTGTCTAATTTTTGCCAATCTATCGTGTAACTGAGTGATATATTCCAAAATATAGAGGAGAGAAGGACCTCTTCTTCTCACCCTTCTTTTAGCATGTTCAGTAGACCTCGGGGGTGTCTACCGTACATCAATTCAAAAGAAGAAAAACCTGTAGAGGTCTGCGGCACTTTCCTATAGGAAATTAACACAAGGGGAAGCACCCGATCCCAGTTTCTTCCATCCTCGCTAATTATCGCGCAACATCTGCTTAAGTGTTTGGTTAAATCGTTCTACCAGCTTGAGGGTGATAGACCGATATTTTAAGATGTTTAATTTGCTGTAACTTAGCAACCTCCCTGAACGTCTCCAAAGTAAAGGGAGTCCCTTGGTCTGTTAACACCTCCTTGAGGATCCCAACACGTGTGAATATGCCTACTAATTCTTGTGCAATAAGTTTAGAAGTCGCTGAGCACAAAGGAACAGCCTCTGGAAATTGAGTGGCATAGTCCACAATGACCAAAATATATTTTCGGCCACGTAATGAGGGCTCTAATGGTCCTACAAGGTCAATGCCAACCTGCTCAAAGGGAATAGAGGAATAAGTGGAGCGCGGTCCTGCCTAGGAATCTGACGAAGCTGGCATTCCCAAAATGAAGCACAGAATCGTCTGACCTCCTCATTTATTCCAGGCCAATAAAATTGGAACTTAATTCGTTCTACGGTTTTTTCAGTTCCCAGATGTACGTGGGATTAACAACAGTGTCCCCACCTCCCCCTCATGTTCTGCCACCCAATACAAGAGATCATTCTTAACTACAAAGTAGGTCATTCGTGATGTAGGATCTTGGGACACTTGACCATTAACTACTACTGCATTTCTTGCAAATTTTAAGGAATCATCGTTTCATTCCTCACTTTTAAAGGAGGACGGCGTTAGTTTAAACTGCATAGGTTTTTTTTGAATGGGATCCCTTGTGACCTCAATGGGCAGAGTTTCAGACCATACAGGCTCTCCAGTCGTTGGGGTGACTTCCAGGTTGCCTGAGGGACCTTCTACTCTGTCACACTGAGTAGACATATGGGTCCAAGTGGCCATCGTACATGGCGTGGAGGCAACTGGATCAGTATTATCTCCATCCATTAACAAGCCCACTTGTTTACAAGGAGTAATAATGTTACTACTGCTGTTTCTGTCAGACCAGTCCTGCCCCAGTATCATTGGATAAGGTGGATCAGGCAACACCGCTATGACCAAACTTTTCATATGTGTTGTCAACCTAGATGAAACATGAGGCGGACTTGTAATAACAGGTTTTGCTGTGAATACATCTGAGACTGGTCTTGGTTTTAAGCCACTGTCTCGGTAAAACATAACAGCAAGCAAAATTAGAAATGTTACTCCCGGAGTCAAACATAGCGGTCACTTTATATCCATTAATAATTACTACTCCTGTATAAGGGAGAGACAAAGGGATAATTAGAACACAGTAACGCTCTCCCTTGCAGTGAGAACAATCTATCAGCTTTGTTTTTGGGCATGCAGGAAAAATGTGTCCAACCCCTCCACACTTGAAAAAGCCCAGTGCTGTACCACCACCTCGATGAAGGCATCCACGGAGGTTTACTCTTGTTAAGCAGATCTGCTGGGCGAGTTGGTCAGGGAGGGCATTGACAAAGGTCTTGCAAGCCAGGAGTTCGACCAGAATGTAGGCCCACTCTGACTTCAGCCAGATGCTGCATTCAGCCGTTCTTTCAAAAATCAAAATGTAAGATTCTACATCATCCCCATCAGTTAAGTAAGTCAGCTGATCCCAGTTCCCCCCATCCTCACTGACCACCTTGTGAAGCATCTGGTTGAGAGTCTCCACTAGACCATCGGTTTGAGGATGATATACCATCCATCCATCCATTTTCCAACCCGCTGAATCCGAACACAGGGTCACGGGGGTCTGCTGGAGCCAATCCCAGCCAACACAGGGCACAAGGCAGGAACCAATCCCGGGCAGGGTGCCAACCCACCGCAGGACACACACAAACACACCCACACACCAAGCACACACTAGGGCCAATTTAGAATCGCCAATCCACCTAACCTGCATGTCTTTGGACTGTGGGAGGAAACCGGAGCGCCCGGAGGAAACCCACGCAGACACGGGGAGAACATGCAAACTCCACGCAGGGAGGACCCGGGAAGCGAACCCGGGTCCCCAGGTCTCCTAACTGCGAGGCAGCAGCGCTACCCACTGCGCCACCGTGCCGCCCGGATGATATACCGCGGTCTTTAAATGCTTTATGTTAAGTAACTTTAAATAACCATTTACCTGAACATCTCCGAGATAAAGGATGTTCCATGGTCCGTCAGGATTTCTTTAAGGATGCCAACTTGTGCAAAGACCCCTACCAACTCCAATCCGATGACTCTGGAAGTGGCTGTGCACAAGTGAACAGCCTCGGAATATTGGGTAGCATAATCCACCAGGACTTAAATATATTTGTGTCCTCTGGGGCTTCCGGGGTCCCACTAGGTCAACCCCAATTTGTTCATATGGAATATCAATAATGGGAATGGGAACCAAAGGACCATGGTCCATTCTAGGAATCTGACGCGATTGACACTCCAGAGAGGATGTGCAAAAACGGTGAACCTCCTCATTAATTCCCAGCCGATAAAATCAGTTTAATCTGCTCCAGGGTTTTTTTGGTGCCCAAATGGTCTCCTAGGAAGTGGGCATCTGCTAATTTGCAGACATGCTCTACTTCCCGATAAAGAACGTCATTTTGCAAAACAAAGTGAGTGCTGTGTGGCATGGATGATGACTGCATTGGCCATTAACCAGAACCACTGCCTTTTTTGCGAATTTAAGGGAATCATCATTCTATTATTCCCTTTTAAAGAAAACATCTATATAAACTGAAAGTGGAAGTGGAAGAGAGGGGCTGTACCTCAAGGTGCATGGTTTCATCCTGCATTGCCGCCGCGACTGGTGATGATGTTTTGTCTCACAGTGGCCCAGGATTCGCAACGCCACACTGAGTGGCCACCTCTTCTCTCAACACCAGCTCTATACACGGCATAAAGACAGCCTGGGACGTACTTTCTCTGTCCATCATTAGGCCCAAAAGTTGTTTCGGAGTTGGTGATGTTAAACCGTTTTTACTTTTAGACCAGTCTTGCCCCAAGATCACCAGGAATGGATGGTTTGGGAGGACCGCTATTGTCAAATTTTTAGCGATCCCTCATAGTTGAAGAAACATGAGGTGGACCTGTACAGGCGGGTTTGTTTCTCCATGGATGCAGGTCAGACTGGTCTTACCTTTTAACCACTGTCACGGCAACACATATCGATGGGCAATAAAAGAGATCTTGCTGCCGGAATTAAACAAAGCAGTTGTTTTTTGGCTATTAACAATTACCAGTCCGGTACTTGGAAAAGTCAGGGGGTTCGTGAGCACACAACACCCTTCCTCCCCGATCCCCCTGCATTCCCCTTCATCACCAAGCAGAGAACGGGTCCACTGAGCCGGGGGCATCAGTGCTTGCTCCAAGCAGTGACAGTTGAAACCTGTAAGTAGAGACATGTTCCATTTGGGTTTGACTAAAGGACGGTTCTGCGTTCTCGGATTGAGAAGCCACCCTGAGTCCTTCAATGACCTTGATTAGCCTAGCATATATACAAATGAGTTGTCCCCAGACCTGCTGCCCAAGATGTTCCGGGAGGCAATTCAACAGAAAATAGCAGTCAATTTGCTCTACTATTTGACGAGTGGAGTTTTCATCTGGCATTAGCCAGCTCCTGGCCATACCACATACTGAGAACGCCTGCAAGTGGGTTGGCCGCTGAGGGTCAAATCTCCACTGCCTACAGTTAGGTCCATAAATATTTGGACAGAGACAACTTTTTCTAATTTTGGTTTTGTACATTACCACAATGAATTTTAAATGAAACAACTCAGATGCAGGTGAAGTACAGACTTTCAGCTTTATTTCAGTGGGGTGAACAAAACGATTGAATAAAAATGTAAGGCAACTAAAGCATTTTTTAACACAATCCCTTCATTTCAGGGGCTCAAAAGTAATTGGACAAATTAAATAACTGGAAATAAAATGTTCATTTCTAATATTTGGTTGAAAACCCTTTGCTGGCAATGACAGCCTGAAGTCTTGAACTCATGGACATCACCAGATGCTGGGTTTCCTCCTTTTTAATGCTCTGCCAGGCCTTCACGACAGCGGCTTTCAGTTGCGGTTTGTTTGTGGGCCTTTCTGTCAGAAGTTTAGTCTTCAACAAGTGAAATGCATGCTCAATTGGGTTAAGATCAGGTGACTGACTTGGCCATTCAAGAATTTTCCACTTCTTTGCTTTAATAAACTCCTGGGTTGCTTTAGCTGTATGTTTTGGGTCATTGTCCATCTGTATCATGAAACACCACCCAATCAATTTGACTGCATTTAGCTGGATTTGAGCAGACAGTATGTCTCTGAACACCTCAGAATTCATTCCGCTGCTTCTGTCCTGTGTCACATCATCAATAAACACCAGTGTCCCAGTGCCACAGGCAGCCATGCACACCCAAGCCATCACACTGCCTCCACCGTGTTTTACAGATGATGTGGTATGCTTTGGATAATGAGCTGTTCCACGCCTTCTCCATACTTTTTTCTTGCCATCATTCTGGTAGAGGTTGATCTTGGTTTCATCTCTCCAAAGAATGTTTTTCCAGAACTGTGCTGGCTTTTTTAGATGTTCTTTAGCAAAGTCCAATCTAGCCTTTCTATTCTTGAGGCTTATGAGTGGCTTGCACCTTGCAGTGCACCCTCTGTATTTACTTTCATGCAGTCTTCTCTTTATGGTAGACTTGGATATCTATACACCTACCCCCTGGAGAGTGTTGTTCACTAGGTTGGCTGTTGTGAAGGGGTTTCACTTCACCATGGAAATGATTTAGCGATCATCCACCATTGTTGTCTTCCATGGACGTCCAGGTCTTTTTGCGTTGCTGAGTTCACCAGTGCTTGCTTTCTTTCTCAGGATGTACCAAACTGTAGATTATGCCACTCGTAATATTGTAGCAATTTCACGAATGGGTTTTTTCTGTTTTCGCAGCTTAAGGATGGCTTCTTTCACCTGTATGGAGAGCTCCTTTGACCGCATGTTGTTTGTTCATAGCAAAATCTTCCACATGCAAACACCACACCCCAAATCAACTCCAGGCTTTTATCTGCTTAATTGATAATGACATAACGACAGACTTGCCCACACCTGCCCATGAAATAGCCTTTGAGTCAATTGTCCAATTACATTTGAGCCCCTGAAATGAAGGGATTGTGTTCAAAAAATGCTTTAGTTGCCTCACATTTTTATGCAATCGTTTTGTTCACCCCACTGAATTAAAGCTGAAAGTCTGCACTTCAACTGCATCTGAGTTGTTTCATTTAAAATTCATTGTGGTAATGTACAGAACCAAAATTAGAAAAAAGTTGTCTCTGTCCAAATATTTATGGACCTAACTGTATGTGAGGAGGGTGGTATTCTCCTCCGAGAGACCATAATAAGCCCCTAGAGTCTCCCCCTTCTGGACCAGCCCAATTCTGTTTTCCCCATCCCACATACTCCTCCTGATATCTATTTTGTTACTCTACTGATATTGAGGATGGAGCTTGCACCTGGTCTTTCTGAACAGCGACACATACCACATACTTGGAAACGATACTCTCCCACCTGGTCATTTATAGATGGTAGTTCCCCAAAGAGATGTTTCAGGTCCTGCTGCTGGACATCATAGAGCCAATTATCCTGCTGACTATGCCACTGTCAAAATAAGGACAAAATACTACAAAAAATGTTTGGGTTAGCCAACCTGTATACTTGACGTTCAAGTTCAAAGAAAACAAAACAGGCAGATCTTTGCAACACTGAGTCAAATACAGAACTGATTAAGGCAAGACAAAATGATGGTTTTAAAGTCAGGCAGAGGAAGTGACATCATCGGTGCCCTGAACCGGAATTGATGTCGTCAGAGCCAGGGGAATAGAGAAAGGATTAGTGCACTCCACCACACCCTGATCTGGCATGGAATTAACCTCATTTGAGCCCTTTAGCTGCATCCCATGTACACTTGTGTGACAAACATAATTATATTATATACAAATATACATACACAGTATATAATTTATAATAATTTATATATATATATATATATATATAGTGTGGAAGCCAGCCCCGGACACAGACAGACAGAAACCTCCATGTCTAGAAAAGCACACGTTTATTTACAATACAGTCCACAGCACACGGTGCCCCTGCACCAATCAACCTTTCTCGTCTGTCCTTCAAAAGGCTCTTCATTGCCTCCACTCCTCTCCACCGTGCTCTGTCCTCTTCCTCCCGACTGCAGCCCCAGATGTGCTCCTGATGACTGACTTCCGGCAGCACTCTCAAGTGTGGCAGAAGTGCTGCCCTTACAATACAATACAATACAATACAGTTTATTTTTGTATAGCCCAAAATCACACAGGAAGTGCCGCAATGGGCTTTAACAGGCCCTGCCTCTTGACAGCCCCCCAGCCTTGACTCTCTAAGAAGACAAGGAAAAACTCCCAAAAAAAACCTAGTAGGGAAAAATGGAAGAAACCTTGGGAAAGGCAGTTCAGAGAGAGACCCCTTTCCAGGTAGATTGGGCGTGCAGTGGGTGTCAAAAGAAGGGGGTCAATACAATACAGTACAGTACACAGAACAATTTCTCAATATAGTAAGAAAATAAAAAAATATATATATATATAAATTTTTGAAGTACAGAGCAGAATTTAACAGTAGATGATATATCCCATAATAAGATTTGTATTTGTATAGAGTCCTGGAGACCTCATCCTTCAAGCTGCCTCCCCCATTTGGCCATTCCACAGCTGAAACAGTGCTGGGCCAGCCAATCCGATGAAAGGACCCCTCTCTCCCACGATTCCTGCGATCCTCCATCTGGGATGACTTTTCCTTAGGCAGGCAAAACAACTTGGCAGGTGGGCCGTGGCACCAAGTGCCACATTTGAGTACCGAGAAGAAAAACAGAATAAGTGAGGGTTAGTATCCAATTATAACTGTCATGTTACTTATGTTTAAGTGCTAATGACTAACAACAGAGATGCAGTCTGTACAGTTAATCAGCAGCTCTAGTCAGGATATGCTAAACTGAAGTAGTGAGTCTTCAGCCGGGATTTAAAAGCTGAGACCGAAGGGGCATCTCTTATAGTAGCAGGCAGACCATTCCACAGTTTAGGGGCCCTGTAACTAAAAGCTCGACCCCCCACTGTTATTTTATTAATCCTTGGAATCATAAGCAGACCGGCATCTTGAGATCTTAATGTGCGCTCTGGTTTGTAAGTCATGATAAGTTCAGACAAGTAAGCCGGACCTCGACCATTTAATGATTTATATGTTAAAAGAAGGATTTTGAAATCTGCCCTGAACTTAACCGGGAGCCAGTGTAAGGATTTAAGAACTGGAGTTATGTGTTCGTATTTTCTTGTTCTTGTAATAATTCTCGCAGCCGCATTTTGGATTAACTGGAGGCTGTATAAAGAACAGTTTGAACATCCAGTGAACATCGCATTGCAGTAGTCAATCCTACTAGAGATAAATGCATGAATTAGTTTCTCAGAATCCTGTTTATTTAAAAAGCGCCTTAATTTCCTAACATTTTTAAGATGGAAGAAACATGTTTTGGACAACTTTGTAATATGCGCTTTAAATGACATGCTAGAGTCAAAGATAACTCCTAGATTGCGGGCTGATTCAGTAAAATTGACTGGGATTCCCATTGAGTTAAATGATGACAAAATATTATTGTGATCAGCATCATTCCCTCCAACAATTAACATCTCTGTTTTATCTGTATTTAAAGACAAGTAGGTCTTATTCATCCACTCCTTTAATTCACTAACACAACTAATTAAAGACCACATTGGAGAAACTTCATTTGATTTAAATGAAAGGTATAACTGGGTGTCATCTGCATACGAGTGAAAATTAACATTATGTTTCCTAATGATAGATCCCAGTGGAAGCATGTACAGTGAAAACAGTAAAGGTCCCAGTACTGAGCCCTGTGGGACACCATATTGAACTTCTGTGTATAATGTTGGAGTACTGTCAGCACATTTCTGTACATATTGGAATCGATTTGATAAGTAAGAACTAAACCAAGCGAGCACGGTGCCTGTAAGCCCAACATCATTTTCTAGCCTGTGCAGTAAAATAGAATGGTCAATGGTGTCAAATGCTGCACTTAAGTCCAACAACATAATTACAGATGAGTTTCCTTCATCAGAGGATATCAGAATGTCATTTACAACCCGTGTTAGTGCCGTTTCTGTACTATGACCAGTGCGAAAACCAGACTGGAATTTCTCAAATAAATTGTAATGCATAAGGTGTGTCTGAAGCTGACTGGCGACTACTTTTTCTAGTATTTTAGAGAGAAACGGTAAATTTGAAATAGGCCTATAATTATTTAGTATATGTGGGTCAAGGTCTGACTTTTTAAGTAATGGTTTAATGACTGACACTTTTAGTGCATCTGGTACTGTGCCATGCAATAATGAACTATTGATAATGTTTAGGATAGGCGCTGCAAGAACATCCATTGCACTTTTTACTAGTTTTGTTGGCACTGGATCTAGGGAACAAGTAGTGGGCTTCATTTTAGAAATTAAACTTAAGACTTCCTGCTCAGTTACAGGATTAAAATTACTAAAGTGCTGAGTGCAATGGGAGACAGGGTCTGCTAAGCTAGTATTTGGTTTGTACTGTGATGCAGAGATCTGGGATCTTATATTTTTAATTTTCTCATTGAAGAAGTTAATACAGTCTGTACTGCTAATGTCTGTTGGTATTTTGCACTGTTGATCTGAATTTCCATTTGTTAATTTAGCCACTGTTCTAAACAGTGCCCGAGGATTTTTATTATTGCTATCTATTAATGTAGAATAATATTCTGAGCGAGCTTTAAAGAGGGCTTTTTTATATTTATTAACACTCTCTGTCCATGCAATTTGAAAGACATGTAGCTTTGTTGTTCTCCATCTGCGTTCCAGTTTTCGACACTCTAATTTAAGAGCTCGAGTGTTTTCATTAAACCAGGGAGAGTTTCTATGTGCTTTGATCACTTTTGTTTTAAGGGGAGCCACTGTGTCCAGAGCATCTCTCAAGGTCACATTATAATGTGATGTTAGCTCATCTAAATTGTTTTCTGTGTTTACATTTGATGTTAACTGATCTAAATGGTTTTCCACAATTACACTCGACTTACTCAAATTATCTATAAATTTTGAAGCAGAATTACAATCTAGATGCCGCACTGTCTTTGTTTTAATCTGGGAGTGTGTTCGCAAGGGCAGGACCAAATCAAATGTAATTAAGTAGTGATCAGAAATAACTTCATTTAATGGAGTAATAATTAAATTTTGAATTTCAACTTTGTAAGTTATAATTAAATCTAATGTGTGGTTATGATTATGAGTTGGACCTTTGACATTCTGACAAAATCCTACTGAATTTAACAAATAAGTAAAACATTTGCTAAAAGTGTCAGTTTCCACATCAATGTGTACATTAAAATCCCCCATCAGTACTACGTGATCATAATTTATAGCCAAGTCAGATAAAAGGTTGCTAAATTCAGACATGAACAATGAATACGGCCCTGGTGGTCTATAGACTAGCACTATAATTGTGTTGGAATCTGTTTTAATATTTAAAATGAATGCTTCAAAGGATGTAAAGTTGCCTAAATTTTTAGAAGTGATTTGCATTTTGTTACAATGAATTATTCCAAGGCCCCCTCCTCGACCTGAATCTCTAGACTTATGAAGGAACGAGTAGCCATCTGGTGATGCCTCAGCTAGGGGGACAGTGTCACATTTACTAAGCCAGGTTTCGGTGAGAAGACACAGATCAGATTTTGTACTTAATATAATATCATTTACCAAAACAGCTTTAGTGCCAAGAGAGCGAATGTTCAATAAGCAGCATTTAAAACTGTATGCTTCTTTCTGAATTGGTGATATACTTTTTGTTTTACTTTGTAGTAAATTTCTATTACAGATGCCCCTGGTGGAGGGTCTGGTTTTATCCCTTGGTCTAATTATACACCTTATTTTTTGGTTATCAATTAATTTAAGGTTTGTATCAAGACTAAATTTACTGGATGCCCCAAGACAAGGATTATGGGTAACAGCTTCAGGAAAGTAACAGGTGGGATAAACAACAGCCTGTGATTTAAGATCACATGACTGCGGCCTGGATGGTGCTCTAATCAGTCAACCAGGCAGTTTTGCTGCCATATTTTGGGATAATACATAAGATCCCCTCCAGTTAGGATGAAGACCATCTCTTCTGAAAAATCCAGGCCTTTCCCAAAAATCATCCCAATTGTTCACAAACGCTATGCTTTTGTTTGCACACCAGGTTTCTAGCCAGCAGTGAAGGGAATGCAATCTGCTATAAATCACATCCCCTCTATATAATCTTGGTAAGGGGCCAGATACAACTAAATTCCGACATTTTCTTTTAGCTTTGATGCAAAGAGAGATGAAGTTCCTCTTTAATACCTCAGATTGCTGTGAATAAATATCATTAGTGCCGACATGCAGCAATAAGGTAGATACTTCATCGTCGGCGACACGGTCCAATGCGGCCTCTATGCCAGAAATCTTGGCCCCTGCGAGGCACTTAACATGAACTGCTGGTTTAACATAGTTTGGAATTCTAACATTCCGCACTATGGAATCGCCAATTATGAGCACTTTCTTATTCTCAGTTTCCACAGGCGCGCTGCGGAGTGCTGAGAATCTGTTCTGGGTCCGAATTGGTGACCTGGGTGCCGGGGGACTACATTTTGGATTCTTAGACCCCCGTCTTACTGTTACCCACTCGCCCTGTGGCTGAATTGGTGCTGCTGACTTTGGCCGTGCACTGACTACAGTGGGGCCAGGAGAGACTGAAGCCGAATCAGAAGTAGCCGAATTGTCTAAACAAACCGAGTCGATCCAATTTTCGGTTTGCCTAATCGCTATCAGATTCCTAACGCGGTCCTCCAATTCGCGTATTTTCCCGACCAACTCTAAATTAACTAAACATTTTTGGCAGGTGAAGCTGTCTACAATGTCAGCCGGAAAACCTGAACTGTACATGCTGCAGGACATACAACATATAAACGTGCCCTCAACGGGCAGAGAGCAGATAGAACTTACGTTTAGTGGTGATGTCATCTTCTCCGTTTTCTGTAGTTTATTTAAGTGCTTTCTGCTTCAGAGACCGTCGGCTTCAAGTTTCTCACTGCCGGTTATTTCTTCTAGTCAGCTGCCGGCTTTACTTCCGATGAACTTGCTCGGGTGTTTGCGAAGGGTTACGTGCCTGTGGGAGACGCCGCTGCTCGGTGCTTCTGCTCGGTGCTTCCGCTCGCTGCTACGCTCGTGCTTCCGCCTGTGTGAGAGAGAGAGAGAGAGAATGAATGCAATCACTCACTGTTCCACTGTTCCAGTAGACAACACATTAGCAATCCCTTGCACCCAGAAGCACTCCGGGCATAGACCATCCCTTGTTTGTCAGCACTTCCTGGTGTCCCGGAACTGCTGTCCCCCGGGGATCCAGGACTGGCCGGGTACCCAGGCAAAAGAAGCGCCGCTCTCCCAGGTCATCCTTCCTCCAGGCAACCTGTTGGGGCAGGGCTCCTGGCCGTCTATTACAATATATATATATATATATATATATATATATATATATATATATATATATATATATATATATATATATATATATTTATATATTGTGGAGGATTGCCGGCTTTCCAGTCCGGCCCTCACCCCCAGGCCGCTAGGAGGAGCCCTCCGGACAGCATATCCGTGCCCCGAGTTCCAGCAGGGCCTCATGGACTTTGTAGTGTTGTGACACAGCCCTGCTGGATACCTTGGGGGCCACCAGGAGTCACTGTAGGGGGGCTAGTGGGCTCTGGCATGCCCTATAACCCGGGATGAAGAAGTGGACTGTTTGCCCTGACCCGGAAGGAAATGGATTTTGGGTTGTGCTTGGAACCACTTCCGGGTCAGGAGCTATAAAAGGACTATGGGTAAGCCCAGACATTTGAGCTGAGCTGGGAGGTAGGGTGGCGAAGTGTCTGGGCAAGTAGGATTGGTTGGTTATTGTTAAGAGTTTATTGAATATATGAGTGTGGTGTGTGGAGTGCTTTGTGCACTGTACAATAGAAAAATAAATAGTTATTGTACTTTCACCTGGTCTCAAGAGTGGTACCTGAGGGTTCAACAGGTGGACAAACGCTATATCTGCTACACTGGCGTAGTCGGCAGGACACTCTGGCCGTGTGGAGGCAGAGGATCTGCATTTAAAATTAAATTTGTTGTGGCAGAGAACCCTAAGAAGGTCCCTCTAGTAACCGCGGAGGTGAAAACTTCACCCGCGAAGAAGAACGCTGCTATCGTGGGCCATGACACGCTGCCAGCTGCCATGGGGAAAAGGTCTGGCAAAAAGAAGGCCAACACCAACTGGGTGAAGACCGCAACCAACGCCGAGCTGTCCTGGACTTACCTGACTGGGTGTGAGGAGGACCGGCAGCCGATAAAGGCTGAGCAAGTCCGAAGGGCACAATTGCAAGTAGGCTGCCAGCAATCGGCTGCATCAACAGCCCTGAATGAATCGGGGACACAGAGGGAAAATCCGGAGGTATGTGCCGGGGATATTTTATTCCTATTTTGCAGAGGCCTGCCTTCGGAAAACACCCGGTGAATCGGAAACCTGCCTCGTACCGTGGCAAGATGGCCGCGATACCCAGAAGGCAAGTCGGGCTGGAAGACAGCTGGAAGCGGTCAACCCATTCGTGGGATGTGTCCACATGACCTCGCGTGACAGCAACCAGGAAGAAGGTCAGTTTGGAGCCGTCGGTGAGGTCAATAATTCCCCAACGCGTCTGCGCTCCCTGAAGGGGAAGGGGGCGGCGAGCGAAGCAGCGCCAACACTAAATAAAAAGAAAGAGGGGCGGGAAGTGACTGTAGTGTCTGCAGGCAAAGTTAAAAAGGCAGACCGCAGCCAGCCGCGGGAGGCTACCCGTTCCTCTAAAGACTCCAAATCCCAGGAGCCCTTGCGAACCCCAGCAGAGCACGTGCCAGGAGCGGACGTGCTCATTGGTTCCCGGTCGGCAGGTGATCATAATAAGGAAGTAGCCTTACTGCCGGCCGAGACAAATAACTTTATAAACTTAGGGGAGCTCGACGAATATCTCGAGCCCCTAAATATTTTCTTCCAGGGACTACAAGAGTTAAAGAAGCGTGTGGAGGAGCTGGGAGCTGCAGCCGAAGCGCCGTTGAAGGGACTACAGGAATACCTTCGGCGGTTAGGCCATGAAGCCCCGGCCTCGATTAATGCGGCAGTGCAGGTAGGTGCCCTCTGTACCGTATATAATAAGGGGACACAGTGTGAACCGGCACCGCGTTTAAAAAGTAGCGGTTGCCAAAGCGCTGTGAACCCGACATTGGAGTGTGGCACAATGACGGAGTGGTCGGGCAATTGTCCGTTAGAACCGGAGCAGCGGTATCAGACGCCGCTCTGGACTAATGCGGACCTTAAGAGCCCGACCCGCGTGATAAGGGGGTTGCCGTTGGTTACCGGAGGGGCGGAGGAAGTGCCAATCGAACCGGGGCGGCTGGATAGTGCTGTTACCCGGAGCGATGTGGTACTAATGACGCCGCCTTCAATAATACATAGGACAACGGGCGTGCAAACAGCAAAGAGGCTCTCTCTTTTCCATAGAGAGCCTCATGCTGTGCACAAGCCCCAGAGAAAGCAGGAGATCCCCGAATTAAAACGAGGGTCTCCTAACATAATAAAGAAAAGGGAAGAGAGCAGCAAAGCGGCCATAATTCCCTCCTTGGCGGAGGACAGGGCGGAGCTAACCCTGACGGAGTTCCCAAGGTGTTTTAGGTCCCAAGAAGAGAGGCGACCAGGAGGACGGCGGCGGTGTTACAACTGCCGTCAACCGGGCCATCTATGGCGAAGTTGTCCCTGGAGGACAGGGGAGCGGTGGGATAACCGATACACTGTTCCCCCAAGGTTCGCTGGGGGGTCTCGACATCGTCACCAGGGTCCGGACGACGCGTCCTCTTGGAGGAGAACGTCCCTCGCGGGGATCAACGCTCCGCCCCAGTTGGCTTCACTGAGAGGGGGGAACTGTGGAGGATTGCCGGCTTTCCAGTCCGGCCCTCACCCCCAGGCCGCTAGGAGGAGCCCTCCGGACAGCATATTCATGCCCCGAGTTCCAGCAGGGCCTCATGGAATTTGTAGTGTTGTGACACAGCCCTGCTGGAAACCTTGGGGGCCGCCAGGAGTCGCTGTAGGGGGTCTAGTGGGCTCTGGCATGCCCTA
>NC_041395.2:338274107-338276607 GCF_900747795.2 Erpetoichthys calabaricus | reverse complement strand
TATATATATATATATATATATATATATATGTAAGCTTATAAGTACTGCCTTACTTCTCTTTAACCCTTTAACCGCCAACTCCCTAAATATTCCCCACGCCAGGCGAAATCTGAACAATTTTCGTTTTTTTACTTTTTTACATTTTTTTTACATTTTTTACATTTATTCAAGCAGTATTGACCACTAAATGTTGTGCAAGTTGCCAGTGTATACACGAAATCTATAAATGTAACCTGAATTCTCAGCTAAGCAAAACATCTTGATACCAAACTGTGCCCTTTTCAATGGTAGATACTGTCGAAACTGTAAGCGGCCCTTCCACGACAATAAACTTTCATCAACTGCAACTGACGGTCCTGGCATGTAGGGCAACTGAAATGCTTCAAATAAATGATCAATCAAAGGACGTAGCTTGAACAAGTGGTCGCGGTTTGGATCTTTCTTATCTGGCTCGTTTCTGTTGTCATTCAAATGAAAGAATTTCAGCAGCAAAGAGAATCGGTTACGTGTCATGACAGCTGCAAAAATAGGTGTTGCATAGATAGGATCTGTAGACCAGTACATCTCAATATCTGGTTTTCTGATTATTCCCATCAACATCAAAATCCCAATGAATTTTTTCATTTCGTTTTCATCAGTGTCAAACCAAGCACGAACACGGGAATGTGGAGGTAAATTGGGATTTTTCTCAGTAAACTGTGCTGCATACAGATTTGTCTGATGAACAAAATGTCTGATCAAATCAGGTGACACAAACAGCTCATAAAACTGCTCAGCAGTGTAATTGTTTACATCAACAATAAAGCCACACGTTCCCTCAAACGAATGCAGAAAAGGTAGTTCACCACGGGCAGCAGCCCAGCTGAGATGCTGGGGATACACCCACTCAGCGCCGTCATCCGATGCGTCTTCATTCACAGTATCATGCAGCGCACGTTGCTGCTCATCACTGTCGCTAAAATCTTCTTCAGAACTGCTACAATCATGATCAGAACTGTCCAAAATCGCCTGCAAAGCCTCACTTGAAGTCAGTTTACGTTTCGCCATATTCACAGCTGTTACATGCGAATCACGTCACATGACCGGCCAAAACAACCACAGACTTGTCGAAATACAACGTAGTAATAATACCCACGCCAAACCGTCAGTTATACTACTTGCCAGGCATTCATATAACCACAGGCAAATGTGCCGGATAATTCCGGCAGTATGGCGTTAGCAATAAAACAATGGTGCCGGATATATCCGGCAGAGGGCGGTTAAGGGGTTAAGAAAGGAAGATGTAATGATACTTGATTTAAACGATTCCATGTCTTGCTGGGTTTGCGTAGCTTATTGTCAATATCTTTACACCTGTTTTTAAGACTTATTGACTGAAACGGGCTTTCACGAAAAAAGTTAGGGCTTTCCTACAGGATACACCCTCCACAAGTTAAGCAAGTAAAAATAAAAGTATATATTTCTGTTTTATTTAAACCTTTTAAGTTTGTATGCATAGCCCCATTTGGCTGTTTTAGTTTTTTTTTTCTTTCTTCAGTAATATTTAATCTCCTTAAAGAAAAAGAACATATGCATTTTACTTTTTTTGTATCTCTTTAGTAATATTTTAGTGTAAAAGGATAACCAGTATTTAAACCTGTTATGTTACTTTATAAAGTTATTTTACACAATGTTGAAAAATTAATAAGAAAGCTACATAATTTGGCAACTGCTGCTTTAATTTTCAATGAAATTAAAAAAGCTCTCCAAGAGAAAACCTCAATGAAGAAGAAACAGTTTGCAAATATATATATATAAGCGTATATATATATATATATATATTACATATATATATATATATATATATACTGTATGTGTATATATATATATATTATATATATATGTGTATATATATATTTGTGTATATATATATATATGTGTGTGTATATATATATATTATATATATATATGTGTATGTATATATATATATATATATATATATATATTATATATATGTGTATATATATATTATATATATGTGTATATTTATATTATATATGTGTATATATATATTATATATATGTGTATGTGTGTGTATATATATATATATATATATATATATATATATATATATAATATGTATATATATATATTATATATATATGTGTGTGTATATATAAATTATATATATATGTGTATATTTATATTATATATGTGTATATATATATTATATATATGTGTATGTGTGTGTGTATATATATATATATATAATATGTGTATACAGTATATATTATATATATGTATATATAATATATGTGTATATATATTATATATACGCATATATTATATATATATGTGTATATATATATATATATATATATATATATATATATATATATACACACATATATATATATGTGTGTATATATATATATATGTATATATATATATATATATATATAAATGAAATGAATTATGTGTAAATATATATATATAATATATGTGTATATATATATTATAT